>NC_077233.1:265993902-266026402 GCF_027887165.1 Monodelphis domestica | reverse complement strand
CACCAAAAAGTCAATGAGAAATTCAAAGGCAATAGAAAAGCCAGCCCACCAGAAAAAACCAACAACACTAACAGAGGAATAAAAGACAGCAACCTCCCAGAGTAACCTATAGCCTACAAGGCTCCCTATCCAAGAAGAACAAGAAGGAGGACTTACATGAGGAAGACCTAACGTTAACATTGGAAGCAGCCAGAAGCAGCAACCTAACTCGGAGTCCCAGGGACCCTAAGTGTCCCTTAGGGGACTCAAAACCTACCAAGCAATCTACCCCAAGACTCAAAAATCAGCAAAGGAATCCAGATAAGCCAATGTGAGGCCAAGTAGGACCAACCACCATACATAAAAAGTACCGCAAAGGGCAGAATCTGGCCCTCATGAACCAAAAAACAATTTCTATGATAACATTATAAAGAAAAATAATGCTGTAAAACTTAAGATTTCTGATCAAAACAACAACCAACTATCTCTCCTTAGAGTTTATGCTAAATCATGGTACCCACTTCCTGATAAAGATGAGATGGATTCAAAGCTCAGAAAGGGACATCCATTTTTGGTCATAGCCAGTATTGTGTCAATTTGTTTTGCTTATGTTTATTGGTTACAAGTAGGGTTTTTTCCTCATTTTTAATTGCAGGGAAGGGTTTGGAAGAGATTAATAATAATATGTCAAAAGGAACAAGAGGGCCATTGAAATATTTTTAATACCCAAAATAGAGCAGAAAGGAATTTAGAAACAGAGAGAAGCAGGATCGTTTCAAAAATAACATGTTGGATTTGTTTGTTTGTTTTTAAACTGACCAACTTTGATAGTCATAGGTTTGTATAGTATTCTTCTTTTTGGTTCTTATGTGAAAAGCTTTTTAAAATATTTGTTAAGTTCAGAATTTAATTAAAAAAAAAAAAGAATCAGGGCAGCTAGGTAACTCAACTGATAGAGAACCAGGTCTGAAGATAGAAGATTCAGGGTCAAAACTGACCCCAGACACTTCCTAGCTGTGTGACCCTGGGCAAGTCACTTAACCCCAGTTGTCTAGGCCTTACCACTCTTCCGCTTTGGACCAATGCTTAGTATTGACTCTAACACAGAAGGTAAGGTTTAAAAAAAAAAAAAGAATGTAAAATCCTTGAGAGATTTTATTTGTCTTATATTTCTATTCCCAGAATTTATTTAGTATAGTGGTTGCCACAAAGTAAGTACTTAATAAATGATTTTTCATTCACTTACTCATTTTATTCATTCTTCAGTGTTCATAAATATTCAGGACTGTGACCTCAAAGACACTACATCTTCAAAGTATATGTAAATCTGATTAAGGCAAGCATAAGCCATGAGTCCAGGGGACTGATGATGAAGAAAGCTACATGCTTCCTAACAGATAAATGTGATGAGCTAACATGCAGAATGATACGCAGTTTGGGATATGTCAAATTTGGATATACATATTTGGACATGACCAATATAGGAATTTATTTTGCTTGATTATGATTATTTGTTATAAGAATTTTGATTTGTCTTGTTTTTCTAGAGCTGGGAGAAGAGGTAGAAGGGAGAAAAATAAATATTTAGTAACTTTTTGGTTACCATTTATTTTTGTTTTTTATATATAACCATAATATAAATGTTTTGAAATGAATATGTAATAAATTATAATAAATATGCTTATCAAATAAACTAATTCTCATCTTAGCTATGTCCAAAAATCTGTATTTCAGTCTTTTTTCTCCTCCTTCCCATCCCCCCTCTCTCCCCAAAAAAGCAGGTAATATCTTCCCAGCTGTGTGACCCTGGGCAAGTCACTTGACCCTCATTGCCTAGCCCTTACCACTCTTCTGCCTTGGAGCCAATATTGATTCTAAGGCAAAAGGTAAGGGTTTAAAAAAAAAGAAAGCAGGTAATATGATAATATTTGTACATTATCGTATAATACATATTTCCCTGTTCGTAATGTTGTAAAACAAGATACATATTTTTTTACCCTAGAGAAAAATTCATGGAGGAAATAAAGTGAAGAATGGTATGTTTCCGTCTGTCTGCATTCAGATTCCTTCTGTTCCTTCTATGGCATTGGATGTCCTTTTTCCTCATGAGTCCTTTGGAGTTGTCCCGGATCCTTGCCTTGTTAAATAGTTAGATTATGCACAGTATTGTTTTTACCATATACAGAGTTTTCCTGGTACTGCTGCTCACTTCCTAGAAGTTTTCCCTAGTTATTTTTTGTGATCCTCTTATTTGTCATCTCTCGTGGCACAATAGAATTCCATTATAACCCTATATCACAACTTGTTCGGCCATTCCCCAATTGATGAACAACCCTTCCATTTCCGGTTCTTTACCACTACAAAAAGCTGCTCTGAATATTTTAGAGCATCCGGTTTCTTTTCCTTTTACCCTTGATCACTTTATTTAAAAAAAATACAATTTAATGTAAATATCAAATGCTTCAGATATCAAAAAATATAAATCTATTATGAAGAGAATTTCTTTCAAGTACAGATAATGTCAAAGAGAAGCCCCCTGCGGATTTCTAGTGCTCACCTACATTTCTCACACTCAGATTGCTGCCATTTCTCAATCTCATCCGGAGCCTGTTCTAGCCAAGTAGAGATGTCTTTCTCGCTGGCTAATTAAGAGCACCCCCCAAAAATAGCCATGATTGTCCATCGCGTCCTCTGACTGCATTGCTTGAAAATATCATAGGATATGCCAATGCTGCTGGCAAAGAATAGAAGGTTTCCTTAGCAGTCTGCACAAATATCCCATTTCCTGCTTTTCTCTACTCTGGACTTGTTTCACATTCAGCAATTCCTGGTCAGAAGTAAGATGCTTAGAAATTAGTTACTAAGCCTTCTGGGGTTATAAGGAATTATTGAAAGGACTTTAAAAGATGCTCCGAATTTCTTTGGGGGTAAAGAAGCTGGTATAAAGTACTGAGAAAGGTATTTAGAAAATGCAGTAAGACCACGGGCTATCTGAAATGTTCAGTCCTTTCCAAATATCAATTTAGGAACCTTGGAAAGAGATAGGATGTCAAGAAGCCATCAGTCATATTGTCCTACTTTTGCAAGTACCTTTCTCAACACTTTACACTATATACCACCTCTGCTCAGGGGAACTCAGAGCATTGTTTGAGGACCTTTTAATAGGGTTCTCATCAAAGTCTATTGAGTCCCCCAAATTTACTAGTTCTATGTGAATAGCCCATATTGTGCATTAATCTTCCAAAAACTGATTAGTCATGATGGTGCCCACTCACTACAACACACAATTGTACAATGTTTCCTATGAGCAGTTGACAGTGTTGAACTTGGAGTCAAGAAGACCTGAGTTCAAATCCTGAATCACACACAGCTGTGTAACCCTGGAAATGTCACAACTTCTGTTCTCTCCAATTCCTTTATCTTTAAAACAGAGATGATAATAGCATCTCTCTCACAGGGATCAAACGAGATAATATATGTAAAGTGCCTTGCAAACCATAAAGCACTGAAATGCTAACTATAATTATTATGATGGAGCTCAAGCCTGTTCATTTGTTTTCAGGGTTTATACTACTTGGGGCATCGCTAATGCTAGATCCCCTTGAAACATCAATTCATCCTACACACACTCCTACCAAAATCAATATAGCCTAAACTAAAAAAAAAATTAAAACAAAAAAAATCCTAGACGAGTGCTCAGAGCCGTTGCTCTCTGTTCTGCAGCCGCTATCGTGCCTGGTCTCAACTCCACAGAATGAGATGCTCCTTCCAAGTTAACCTCTTCATTTTAAATCTCTTCACTTTGCTGCTAATCCAAGGCTCAATTGACAGCACTCAGATTCCTCTCCCCTAGAGTCTTGGAGGGTGGAGTTCCAAATGGACCATCTTGCCCATGCCTTCCTTTGTAGAGGGTAGAAACCAGACTTTATTGGGGCTCTGACTGATCTCAACTCCACAGAACAAAACGCCCCAGTGCTGGCTATCTCCTGGCATGTTCCTGCCTCCTTTTAGCTGTTGTCTCCCTCCAGATCGTTAGCTCCTTATGGGCAGTGATCATCTTTTTATTCGTTGTATCCCCATCACTTAGCACAGTCCCTGGTACAGAGTGGGCACTTAAGAAATGCTGACTGGATGTGAAAACTATTGAATTGCATGGGTTTGATCCGGGATCATTTTTCTTTAATATCATAAAAATGGCTCTTTTTTTTTTTTGCTCACATTCTAAGAATTTTTCTTTCTGTATGGAAATATCTGAATTCAGCTTATTTCTACCTCTCCCCTAGGGGGAGTTTAAGTCAAGTTATCTATAAGCAACAAGGTTATTATTACTAACAAGCATTCTGAACTTAAAGTATACTGTAACAAGTGTGGCTCAGCCTTGCAAAAGAGCAATCCCAGAATGCCTAGCAATAGATGTTTTAGAACAGAGACTCTCGGGAAGTTGCATGTAGAGGTGGCTGGGTCTTGTTCATGAAAGAAGAAATTGGAGGATGAGTGAGATGGAAGTGGAATTCAGATGTGTGAGCATGTCTTTCCTCTTTTGAAGGAACATCTGGAGGAGGTCTTAATGCCCTGGCTTATTTTCCCTGCCAGTGCTTTCATTCAGACTGTGAGAGAAATTGGCATTCTATTGACTCTAAAGAGGAATGGTCTCTGTGGTGCTGAACGATTCTGGGTTGGGGGGAGACTGGTCCCCTCAGAGATATTATCCCTCTCCTCATCACACTTCCAAGCCCTCTACGCCATAGAGAAAGCTGTGTGTCAACTGGCCCTCTCAGATGTTCAAGGAGAGAATAGCTGTACTCTGCTCTTGAAATCAAAACCATTTAGGGCCGTACCTGGACAGAACTTCCATGTTTCTTCTCTGCCCACCACTCTGCCCTTTCAGTCCATTCCATCTTTGACACTGAATACTCTACTGGCAGATAAAAGAAACTGGCACACTAACCTTTATTATTTGACGTTATTTGGGTGCAGGAGAGGTTGGGAGAAGTTGACTCTGGAATAAAAACCTATAGAGTCCTCAATGACCCACTGCAGAATTCATTATCAGGAAGGGAAGCAGCTAAACAATGATTTCTTTCCACCCCTAGGTAGTTTCTACCTAATGGCTCCTCAGCACAACAGCCTTTAAATAGTGCAAGGTGAAAAGGAGAAATAAATAAAAAGCAAAGAATGTGATTTATAAGGTGAAAATTCCCCTAAACCAGAAGTGTCGAACATGCTACTGAGGCTCACAAGAGGCCATACACATTATTTAGTGCTGCCACACCCAAAATAAAATATAATTGGGAAATATTTAACAATATAAGTAGAAATATAATAAATCAGAGATAATGTTAATATGTGATTTTCTAAGTCAATATATAGCCCAAAGGGATCCTTATAAATGGTTTAATGCCCCCCCACCCCACTTCCTTCTCTATTTGACTTTAACACCACTGCCCTAAACCATAAGTTCTTAACCTTTTTTGTGCATTATGGATACTGTTGGCAGTCTTGGGAAGCCTATGGTCATTTTCTCAGAATAATGTTTTTGAATCATAAAATTAAAAGCACCAGATTACAAAGGAAATCAATTACATTGAAATGTGATAATAAAAAATATCTTTAAAAGTTCATGGATTCCATGTTAAGAGCCCCTGCTTTATGTGAAAGAGAGAGAGAGAGAGAGAGAGAGAGAGAGAGAGAGAGAGAGAGAGAGAGAAAGAGAGAGAGAGAGGGAGAGAGAGAGAGAGAGAGAGAGAGAGAGAGAGAGAGAGAGAGAGAGAGAGAGAGAAAGAGAGAGAGAGAGGGAGAGAGAGAGAGAGAGAGAGAGAGAGAGAGAGAGAGAGAGAGAGAGAGAGAGAGAGAGAGAGAGAAATTACTTGGTGGGTGGATGGGTGTGTACATACACACAGCATATGATTATTTAAGCACCTCTGATGTGAAGGCTTGCCAAGCTCTTTTCAGGTCAGCGTATCCACCCTTGGTGTCTACTGGGTATTCAACTCTCATCTGTGTTTCTGAGAAGCTATAGCATATGCAGCTTGGCCACACCCTGGTAAATCATCTAGGCAAATGGACTAAACCAGTTTGAGGGTAACAGATAGACCACAATCCAGTCAATGAATTAGTAAGATGTGTACCCCAAGCATGTTAAGACTTCTCCCAGTGACAATTCTGAGGGACTTATTAGAAAGAATGCTATCCACATCCAGAGAAAGAACTGTGGGAGTAGAAACACAGAAGAAAAACAACTGCTTGATCACAAGGGTCAATGGGGATATGATTGGGGATATAGACTGTAAATAATCACCCTAGTGCAAATATCAATAATATGAAAATAGATCTTGATCAATGACACATGTAAAACCCAGTGGAATTGCACATCAGCTACGGGAGGAGTGGGTAGCAGGAGGGGAGGGAAAGAATGTGAAACATGTAACCATGGAAAAATATTCTTAATTAATTAAATAAAATGTTTCAAATAAAAATAAAAAAAAATTTTGAAGACTTCTCCCAGAAGAATGGGTAGATGAGAACCATTCTTTCCATTAGCCATAAAGGTATCTGAATAAGATGCTGTGGAACACTTAGAGTTTGGTCAGACGTTGAAGATGCCAAGGTCACCCACTGCACCCAAGGCTATAGCCAGTAGTCCTGACTTTTGTCTTGTCACTGGTCTTCAGAGATTCTGGAAGTGTGTGAAGTCAACAACTTTATGTAATTTTGCTTCACTTAAATGAGTTAAGACATTACCCTGTGATGTCATTGGTCCTCTTCAAAAATGAAGGAAGAACAACTATATATGTGTGCGTGTATGAATATATGTATGTAATGTGTCTTTCATGTATGCAATATAATATTAGCATTGGGGTGCTGGTACTTTTTTATTATGTTGTACTTGGTGGTTTTGTCATACCAGAATGATAATAGTAGCAATAATCGCTGGTATTTACATAGTACTCTAAAGTTTTTTAAAAGTTGTATATGTTTACCTCATCTGAGACACAATCTAAAACCTTGCCAAGATGATCATCACAACAGTTTTAAGTAGAGCTGACCTAAAACTCTAGGGTTGCCTCATTTATTTCTTTGCTTTTTTTTTTAACCTCAACTTCTATCTTAGAACCAATATTAAATGTTGGTTCTAAGACAAAAGAGCTATAAGGGCTAAGTAATGGGGGTTAAGTGACTTGCCCAGGGTCATGTAGCCAGAAAGTATCTGAGGCAAAATGTGAACCCCCAGTGTCCAAGTCTAGCTCTCTGTCCACTAAGCCACCTAGCTGCCCCCTCATTTTTTTCCTAAAGTCTGAGGAGCTGACCGAAGTGCTAACTAATCCTATCAGTGTTTTCAACAAAACCTAATTCACAACATTTCAGGGTTCCTATGAGGCCTTCACAAATACCATAGCAGTCCCCTCATCCTGGCTGAAATTCCCCTTTTCCACTATTGAGCTACCCTTAAATCAGAGAAAATAGGTTGGGTTTTAAGGTGATTTATTACTGATATTTTTCTCAATAATTTGTTTTGATGATATTTATTCATTATTTGATTGTTGCTATTGATAATTTATTACCAGCAATACTACTCTCATCACATTTATCCTGTCATCATTAAATTAGTTTCTTTCCATCTATAATGGTGCTGTTAACACATTGTCATGTCTTCCAATCATTTATATTAAATAAAATCAAAACAATCACTATAAAAGATGCCCCTTACAAATCATTTCTGTGGCTTGGGATTTGGGATGTTTAAATATAAATAATATAATCCTTGTCAAAGGATGGGCATAAGAATCTGATCCTATTCCCAGTGGGTTTGGGATGATAAAGGACTAGTTGAATGTCTATACCTGAGTGTGTTATATTTCTCCTTCTTAAGAAATTAAAGTGGTCTCAAGCTCACTGACCAAGCCAACAGTAGGGACCCACAATGGACCTCATTCAGTCTCCTCTCAGCTCTACTAACTTCTTCAACTGCACATTCAAAGCAAAAATATCAACGTGTTTAGTGTTTAAATTTAATTTAATTTAATTTAAACCAGGTGAGTGCCCATTAATTGGGGACTGATGTAACAAAGTGTGATCCAGGAATGTGCTGCAACTAGCTCAAACCAACCTATTGTGAAGTTTTCAGCATGAGCGTTTACACCTCAGAAACTGGCAAACACTGTGAATCAAGCCTTGATTTATTGTTTTGTGGATTGTTTAGACTTAAGAAAGTGATGGAGAAAATGTTAACAATTCCGAATGAACTTACAAGTGCGTCATGCTATGCATTTTTTTTGGAGAGCCAGTTGCTAAACATTAATCAACACACTCCTTCCTGTACATGAATATAATGAGATGGTGCTGCGCTGCAAGAACAAAGAATCTAACAATAGCAGAGAAGCATGGGGAGACGTGTAAACTGACAGAGAATGAAGCAGGCTAAGCCAGGAGAACAGCTTACACAATAACCACAATAATGCAGAGGAAAACATCATTGAAAGACATCAGACACCTGTTCCATACTGTGGATAACTGTGGCTTCAGAAGGCTGATGGTGAAGGATGCCTCTTTCCTCTTAGCAGAGAGATTGTAGAGCATCCGTTCAGAAAAGCAGCATGTGTTTTCATATATAAGCAATATGTTACTTAGCTTCAATCTACTATATTGCAAGAGAGGGAAGGAGAGGGAGGAAGAGAGAAGAGGACAATCATCATGAAATGATAGCAAGGTGCTTTTTTTTTAAAGGAGCACCAATACAATATTTATTCTTTTTATTTAATGACATTAAAAGGGGGCAGCTGGGTGGCTCAGTGGATTGAGAGTCAGGCCCAGAGATGGGAGGTCCTGGGTTCAAATGTGGCCTCAGACACTTCCCAGCTGTGTGACCCTGGTAAAGTCACTTAACCCCCATTGCCTAGCCATGACCACTCTTCTGCCTTAGAACCAATACCCAGGATTGATTCTAAGATGGAAGGTAAGGGTTTTATTAAAAATAAATATATAATGCATATTATATATATAAATGAAAATAAAATAAAATAAATGACATTAAAAGTACTTCTCTACAATCATAGGAGTTAGACCTTGAAGGGGCTTAAGAGAAGTAATTTAGGCATAGGATCATAGAGTTAGAGGTAAAGCCTTCTAGTATAATCCCTTAATTTAACAAGTAAATTACCCAAAGTCATCGTTGTTTCATTTTCAAAGATGGCCAGAGACATGATGAGTAGTATCTTGACTTTCCAGTGAATTGGATTAAATGAGGCAGAGTTGCACAAAATTCAAAGCCCAAAGAGAAAATGATATGACAAAAGTCAGGAAGCCTGCCAATGGACTAACCAAGCTTTAAGTCTTCCACAGCACCTTCCTTCTTCAGTCACTTTCATGGCCATTGGAACAAATTGTCCTCATCTGCCCATGGAGTCTTCTCGTAGGAAAGACATCTCCTATCTCACCAACAGGTTTGAGGCTTGTTGTTTAGCCCACCTGCCCCAGATGGCTTTATCAGGATGTGGCAGATGCTTGTGCAACAGCTTCTGGGAACCACAGGTGAGAGTTGAGTACTAGGTAAACAGCAAAAGTGGATAAGGAGCCCTGAAAAGTACTCAACAATCCCTCATGTCAGAGGTGTTAGTTCTCCCTCAACACACCAGATTATCAGAAGCCAGGGAAGGACTTGAACATGGGTCCTCTGACTCTAGTCCAACAGCTTCGTTTTAAAAATCATAAAACTGAGGACTAAAGAGACGAAGCAACTCGTCCCAAGGTCATCCAAGCATTAAGTAACAAAATTCAGATTTGAACAGAGGTCTTCTGATTCCAGTGCTCTTAGTATTCCTTCTAAAAGTGTATTATTCTATATTTATAGCCCCACTTAGTCAAAAATCTTTTCTGTAATGGATGGCATATTTGTCAAAAAGATCTGAGAAACTCATAGCCTATTGTTGTTATTTGCTGTGATGAGAGTTGGGTAATTCTGTAGTGTCTCTTGCTTTGATCATTTCATCCCATTCAAGGCTCCTGATTTGTTTACAGCAGTGCTTCCTGTAGTCATCACGATGTCAAGGGGCTAAGATTGACTTGGAAGAGAATGCATCTGAGACTAATCTTAACATGCCATGGTAGTTTATAGCCTTATTCCTCCCACTCTGCCTTTGCTGATTGGAAGCAGGTGCTCCCCATTAGACACAAATGATGATGTAGTTGTCACAGGATAAAAGTTCACCCTGTGGATGTTTCATAACATACCGGAGCCTTTGGCTGCATAGAAAGTTTGTTCTACATTGACTGATTTCATCTGATTCTCTGTTTATAGCAGATCCGGTTTAAGGGAAGAAAGGGAACCCAGTGAACAGGAAGATTCATGAGCAATGGGTTTTAGTCTCTACAGCACAAGTAACATTCTCCTATGGATCCCAGTCCTGCTTGTCGATCGGTGTTTCGGGGATGCTCTATGGGGGAAGGCAACATGGAACCCCCAACTTTTTTCCTTACCTGCTCTTTGTCACATACCCCTACTTGTGATGTTTGTATCCCTACCTGCAAATTGTCACCCACTGCTACCTTAGAGAGGAACTCAGAAGCAAGGACCCATCTTCTATTGCTGATGTGGACCTATCTGAATTGTCTATCTTATTATGAAAGTAATCACTAAAAACCATTTGTTTATCTCCAGTGACCAGTCCTTCAACATATCCTTGCCTTGACGTACTAAAAATAAACTCCTTTTTAATCCCCTTTGTTCTGAGTTTTGCCTCCTTAAATCAAGATGAAAACCCAAAGAATTTTCCTTTTCACACTCTAATAACAAAATGGGCTTCTGGAGACATAATTCACTAGGCTAGAATTTAGTGCTGTACATTATTATCATTTTAATAAACTTAATCTCAGCTAGCATTTAAGTTGTACCTACTATATGCCAGGCACTGTTCTAAATCTATTATAAATATCATTTCAACAGATCCTCACAACAACCCTGGGAGGTAGATACTACTATTATCCCCATTTTACAATTAAAGAAAATGAGACAGTCAGAGGTAAAGTGTCTTGCCCAAAGTCATACATCTTAGACTGTTTTTGAACAGAGGGACTCCATATCCAGCATTCTATACATTTTACCCTCTGACTTCCCAATAGTCTGACCTTCATAAGAAGAGATGAACAGAAAAACATGGAAAAATATATCAACTGATCCAAAGTGAAGTGAGTAGAACCAAGAGAACATTGTACACATGAACAGCTCTATTTCATGATGACCAACTGTCAATGCCTTAGCTATTCTCAGCAATACAATGATCCAAGACAACTCCAAGGGATTCATGATGAAAACTGCTATCCACCTCCAAAGAGAGAACTGATGGAGTCTGAATGCAGATCAAGGCATACCATTTTTCACTTTATTTTCTTCATGAAAATTTTCTTGTATGTCTGATATGTGTCTTCTTTCACATGACAAACATGTATTGCAGGATAGCTTATGTATAATCGATTTCAAATTGCTTATTGGCTTAGAAAGGGGAGAAATGGAGGAGGGAGAAAGATAATTTGAATTGCAGAATGTCAGGAAACATATTGAAATTGTTTCTTTTATAACTGAAAAAAATATAATAAAATATTACAAATAGTCTGGCTTGATGCTAGAGCCTCAAAGATTAAACTCATTTCTAGAGAGCATTATAAGATTTACAAACTACATACCTCTCAACCATCCTGTGAATGAAGTTATCATATGTATTTTAGAGATGGGGAATCTGAAATTCAGAGGAGTAAAGTGACCTATTCCTGTTTGTTCTGTGTCGCAGCAACTCAAACCCAAGTCTTCCTGATTTCCAATTCATCAGTCTTTCCACCACATCACACTGGCATTATACTATTATAACATGTCAAGTGCTACACTAGAGCATGAATGATTAATATAAGTCAAATTCCATTACAATGAAAGCTATTAAATTTAAATCTTTCATACAGTGTAACAAAAATATTTTCAGCAATATTTTCTTCAACTCATCAAGTATTCATTGAATACCTATTTGCTACAACAAAACTCCAACATAGAGAAACTCCTTCAGTGTGAAAAATTCCCTTAGGATTTAAATAATGGGATTTGACCTGTTTCAGAATGTTGTATTAATGTGTTTATAAGATTTGGGAGCAATTTAAGCAATCACAATTTATTGTTCTAGAATACATCAAAATATACCCTCCAGAGCTGAAAAAGATAGCACTGTACATGCTTCACACTCATCCCTTTCCCCCAAAAGCCTCTAAATTACAAGAAAGAGATTTAAGGGAAATTAGGCTCTGGTTTTTTTTTTTTTTAGACAATCACTGTAAATCTAGGGGGGGAAGAAATAACAAGACCCAAGAGGACTGGATCTTTTTTTCTGAGATGAGGGAGAGAAATCCATTCATTAAAGAATCTGGAAAAAATACAGAGTAATTTTGAGCTGTGGAATTGGAGTACTTGCCTGAAATGTGGGCTCATCCTAAGCAATATATCTTTAAAGTTTAGATTTCTTAATGTTGGTAATTAACCTGGCACTCTAGAATGTTAGTCTTGAGATAGAGCCAAGAATATCCCTACTGCTATGACATTGGTTAAGCCAAACCATGGCCTAGAAGGAAAATGGAATAGATAGAATTTGAAAAATTAAGTGAGGCAGCTATCAACTGATAGGCCACAAGGGTAGGTCAAATTGAGGAGAGAGGTAGGTTGCTGGCATGCTCCAGGGCTAAAATCAGAAAAGGCAAGATTGAAGAGTTATCAGGTCAGGCAAAGGGTTCGAAGCCACTGGTTCAGAGAGGAGTCAGTTCCACAGAAGAAGAATTGCTCTAATATATAGACTCAAGTCTGATGTGAACTTTTGACTTCAAAGCTCCAGGACTATTCAATTATCCTCAACTTTTAGATCAAGGACTCAGCCCTTTAGTTCATCATGGACTCCTTTGGGTGTCCGGTGAAACTTACAGATCCCTTCTCAGAATAATCTACTAAAATGCATAAAATAAAATATATAAAATTACAAAGCAAACCAATTACATTGAAATATGCTCTATCAACAAGAAGTCTGTGATCTAGCAGCTGGTCTGATGACTAAAATAATTTCAAATAATCAATGTAAACAGTATTTCAAGAGAAATGCAACAATTTTAAATTATAATTTGATAGGAAAACAGTGGTGTTTTCTATTGGTGAGAAAGTCACAGGCACTGCTAAGATGACTATGGTTTATTGCCTACCTTCATAATTGAATGATATAGTAAATTTCAATTAGAACTTAGTAAAAATAAAGATGTTCATTTTTTCCCATCCAAGTTCATGTTCTAGTTGGATATCTCTTGTTGTGGTTGTTAAATAGTCCTCAAAAGTGTTTTCTTGGAAAGTAAGGGATCTTTTTTTTTTTTTAGTTTTTAAAACATTATTTTATTTGGTCATTTTCATACATTATTCATTGGAAACAGATCATTTTCTTTTCCTCCCCCCCCCCAAGGGATCATTCTTACTCCTCACTGCTCTTCCCCAAAGACTTTTGATACTTGAGTCTAAAAAAAATGACCTCATGCTCAGGCATAGGATCTAGATTTAAAACTGGAAGACCTTAGAGGTCATCGAGTTTAACCCCCTCATTTTTACAGATAAGGAAACTGAGACCCAGAAAAATCAATGAGACTTGATTTGAAAGCTTATAAAGATTAGAAAATGTATAGGGATGGTAGGGAAATTAAGGGAATGGGTGCAGGGAATTGAGTGGCCATGTTATCTTCTTCATGTGACCTTTGTATCCTAGAGTCAGAAATCTAAAATTTCCACTTATCTATTTTTAATGTGGAAGTATTATAGTTGATCTATGTGTGGACTCACTCATTACTGGCTCTAAAGTTATTTTAATGCTTTTCAGGAGAGTGCTATACCTTAAGCTAAGTGTTATATTATTATCATCAGTACTGAACCATATCCAATTGGAAAGATAGCATGTATTCTTTCAAGAAAATGGTCATCAGAACCTAAATGAAGGTGACTTCTTCTTCCAAATCTGTCTATAATTGATGAAATGGCCTGACATCTCACCTACTTATTAGTAACAAGCTAACTTCTATTTTAAAATTGCAAAAGTTAGAGAGAAATGCTATGAGGAAAAGATTATTTTTTAAAATAACAATACTAGCAAATGGATATTAATGTCCTCATCCCAACTAAAAATGTTTCTCTCCATTCTTTTTACATTAGCCAAGGGATAGTAATATGACAGAATGTTCACAAGCAATTTTGAAATGTAATTCTTTTTTTTTCTGTTGTTATTCTAGATTCTCAGTTTTGTAGGTAGTAATTGGCCAGATGAAAAACTCCACTAAGTGAATTTTTGGCTGCTTGCCACTTTATAAGTGTGCTGAGTAAAAGAGAGATCAAATTTGAGAAATCTCTCCTTCCCCAAAAGGGCATTATTTTTTATATGGAGACAAGAACAGGGCAAGAATCCTAGCAGTGGATCTTTTTGGCTAAGGATGCACTGCTTTCTTCCCTTTGGGGGCTTTTTATGGAATAAATGTATTCCAAAATAAAGAATATTAAGCACTAACTTAAGACAGAACAATGAAAAGCAAAATTAAAAAGCCCTATTTAGAAATTTATTTCTTGAGCGTTTTTTTGTCTTATTAATAAGCTGCTCAAGAGCCTTAGCAGAGAAATATTCAAAAGTACCCAGTCCCACAGAAATTCAATTTCTTTTTCCATTTTAAAAATTAAAGGTCTTCAGCAGCAAGAATGAACATTTTGCTGTCTAGAGCTCAGAACAGCTGTATAACATTGCCAGCTAGTGGTCAGTGGACCACAGAACACAGTAGCTCAACAGCATGAATTCCCTATTTTGAATATACTTAGTGGCTGGCTATTTAAAAAATAATAACCATAATCATTAAAGCAAGTCCTGAAAATTAACCTCGAAGCAGAGTCCACATTAATTAACCTATAAAAATAGTAACATTTTAAATACATTTCCATAGTTTAGTATACATTTATCTTTAACAGACCTTCTTGGACAGTCCAAAAAGAAAAAAGACAGTTCATTTAGAGAATACAGATAGCAGCATTATTTTATTATTGAAAACCATTGGAGAGCCTTGTGTCAGGGGCACAATCTTTACATGGAATTATGGCTGCAAATTATTCTAAACACAGACAGTAAAACAGACAAAGATAAAGACAAGAAGGGGGGTAGAAGGGGAAGGGAGAAGGGAAATGCTGTCCAAAAAGAAATTTAAGCTGTAAAAGAATTAAAATTAAAGTTAATTTTAATTTTTAAGGCAAGGTCTTAGGGGTAATTTAACCACATTCCATTTTAAAGATGAGAAAGCTAAAAAATAGAAAAAGATAGTGAGTCACTCAAGGTTGCAGTCAGGGACAAAAAACAAGATAAGAGCATGGTCTCCTGACTCCCTACAATACTCTCAAGTGATCCAGATTGAAATATAATTGGAAAATTTTTAATAAAACAAAAATAGAACATAATGTTAATTAATAGTGGCTATCTGAGTGCCCCCCTCCTTTTCTTTGAGTTTACCACAGTGCTATTTTCTTCTTCCCTTTATGCAATTTGCATCAATTCTACTAATAAAGCAGTCCAAAAATAGACTCGCTCTCTTGGAATTATCATAGTTTGATATTTCAATAACTCTCTATGGTCCCATGGATGGAGTATTTCCTTCCCTACATGCACAGCACAACCCATTTCTGTTCTTGCATCCCATGTGACTTTTCATGATGTCCTCCTACAAAGTTTCTATAAAGCTCCACCCATCACACTGGATTCTTTTCTCTGTATCTTTCCACATTCCACAGATTCTAGAGGATCACACAGACCGTTATCGTTCCATCTCCCTACCTGGTCAGTCTGCTCATTTTTAAAATCGTCTCTCTCGTTGGTATTCCACTTCTTTGCAATGTTTCATTGTTAGTAGCCTGTAGTCTATTTAGACCCAGCATGTACCTCTCCTGTGATCTTTGGATAACCCACAATTTTAATCCCATAGAGATTATGGTGTTCCATGACTCAGGATCATACAGTATCACTGGAAGAATAACATTCATGTTTTAAAAGTTGGGTCATTTCTCAGTGGATAAGGGGTCAGAGGATATAAATAGTTCTTAAAAGAAAAATTAAAAATTATTACTATCTGCATGAAAGATTGCTCTAAACTTCAAATAAAATAAGATAGATTCCAATGAAAACAACTCTCATTTTACACCTAGCAAATTGGAAAAGTTGGCAAAATATGAAAATAGGCTGTGTTGGCATTTTGGCACACTAATGCACTCCGGGGGGAGGGGAGGGGCGCTGTAATTGGTTCAGACTTTCTAGAAAACAACTTAGAATTATGCCAAGAAAAGTAACCAAAATGTCCATGTACTTTGATTCAAAATCCCACTGCTAAGAATAACTTAATGAGGTCCAAGATAGAAAGGTCATATATATATATATATATATATATATATATATATATATATATATATATATATATATATTTATTTATTTATTTATTTATTTTAATTTTAGTAGAAATAAACTAGAAACAAAGCAGAGGTCCACTGATTGAGTGAAGAATGAAAAATCACTGTGTCATTAAGAACTAGTAAATATCAAGAATACAAGAATGCATGTGAAAATCTACATGAATCAAATAGAAAGTAAAGTAAGCAGAGCAGGAAAATATACACAATTATTAGAACAATGTAAATGGAAATTAAAAATTAACAATAAAATTAAAACTGAACATTGCAATTTAATGACCAATCTCAACACTAGAGAAAAACATAAGATAGCACCTTTCTACCTTCTTTCAAGGAAGAGGGTGATTATGCACATAGAACATGGCATGTATGGTCAGACTTCATTAATGTGTTCATTAATTTTGCTGAAATTTTTTTTTTACTTTTTTTGAAATAAGGGATGACCCTGTAGATGTAGGAAGAAAAAAATATATTTGAAAATGAAGATGACATAGAAACAAAAGATCAATAAAAATATGTTTTTAAGTTGATCTCTTGCTTTAAAGAAAAATCTAGGGATCATAAAAAGCATGATAGTTTTGCAAATGCAATCCAGCCCCCTGTCATCCTCTAAAATCCTGGGCTTCGTCTAGATTGCCCAATTGATAAATGGGCAAGGGACATGAATAGGCAGTTCTCAGCCAAAGAAATCAAAACTATTATTAAGCACATGAAAAAGTGCTCTAAATCTCTGATAATCAGAGAGATGCAAATCCAAACAACTCTGAGGTATCACCTCACACCTAGCAGATTGGCTAACATAACAGCTATGGAAAGTAATGAATGCTGGAGGGGATGTGGCAAAGTTGGTATGTTAATGCATTGCTGGTGGAGTTGTGAACTGATCCAACCATTCTGGAGGGCAATTTGGAACTATGCACAAAGGGCGATAAAAGACTGTCTGCCCTTTGATTCAGCCATAGCACTGCTGGGTTTGTACCCCAAAGAAATAATAAGGAAAAAAACTTGTACAAGAATATTCATAGCTGTGCTCTTTGTGGTGGCAAAAAACTGGAAAATGAGGGGATGCCCTTCAATTGGGGAATGGCTGAACAATTGTGGTATCTAATGACAATGGAATACTATTATGCTGAAAGGACTGATGAACTGGAGGAATTCCATGGAGACTGGAACGATCTCCAGGAAGTGATGCAGAGCGAGAGGAGCAGAACCAGGAGAACATTGTACACAGAGACTGATACACTGTGGTACAATCAAATGTAATGGACGTCTCTACTAGCAGCAATGCAGTGATCCCGAATAATTCGGAGGGACGTATGAGAAAGAACACTATCCACACTCAGAGGAAGAACTGTGGGAGTAGAAACAAAGAAGAAAAACAACTGCTTGATCACATGGGTTGAGGGGGATATGACTGGGGATGTAGACTCTATGACTAATGATCGCCCCAGTGCAAATAGCAATAATATAGAAATAGGTCTTGATCAATGACACATGTAAAACCCAGTGAAATTGCCCATTGGCTAAAGGAGGGGGTTGGGAGGGGAGAGGAGGGAAATAACATGATTCTTGTAACCATGGGAAAATATTCTAAATTAACTACTTTAACAAAACTTTCAAAAAAATAAAAATATAAAATTCTGGGCTTGGTCTAGTCAGTCTAAATTAGCAACCAGGAAGCTGGCATTTAGGGCAGCTAAGTGGCACAATGGAGAGAGTATTGGATTCACAGTCAGGAAAGCTCATCTTTCTGGGTTCAAATCTGACCTCAGACACTTATTGTGTTATTCTGGGTTAATCACTTAGCCCTGCTTGCCTCAGTTTCTTCATCTGTCAAATTAGCTGGAGAAGGAAATCACAAACAATTCCAGGCTCTTTGCTAGGAGAAAAAGAAAAAATAAATGAGGTCACAAAAAGTCAGATACAACTGAAAAATGACTAAACAACACCTTTTCTGCTCAGGTATCTCTCTGTTCAGACACGTTAAACTTGATGTCCAGGAGACATCTTAAGCTTCATCTGTTCAAAACATTATCTTTTCCCCTCAACCTTCCTGCCCCACTCCTTTCCCTGTTACTGTAGGGAACAATGCCATTCACCCAGCCCTTCAGGTTTGAAACCTAGGAGTCATCCTGGATTCTTCACAATCTCTCATCTCCCAAATCCAAGCCATTTGCCAAGACCTATTGATTTCACCTCTACGATATCTAAGCTACGTTTTCTCTCCTCTGACTTTCCACCACTCTAGCACAAGCTCTCATCACTGTGAATTTTAGATTTTCTCCACCCTGATTAAATCTTTAATATCCTAACAAACAGGAATGTATACACCCCTACTTAAGGGGGATGGCCTATGACAGACATGTGTTAGCAAGTGACAAATCAGAAACAACTGACAGAGCCCTGGGCTGTCCTAAGTCAAGCTTAAGCTACCATTGGTACATGTGAGGCGCAGGAAGTGATGTAAAGAACTGCCTATATATTTTGTGTCTCTTGCTCTCTCCAGGCTCTCTCGAGGAGACATGGCTCTTTGTTCTGGCTGGTGTGGCTCGTGGCAGCGTGCTGGGCATTTTGGCGGTTTGGCAGGTTGCGGCTTGCCAGTGAAGTAACTGGGAAAAGCTCTATAGTGTGCGTTAGGTGAGACGTCTTCCCTTAGAGACCTGGGTGAGTAATTTAGGCTGATTCCTTTTTCCTCTTAGGAGGCCCCTCATCTTGGAGTAGACCTCGTGGCTGGAAGCCGAGCTAGTTTTAATCTTCTGAGGAGGCCTGGTGGCTGAGTTCTCTGAATTTCCCTTGGCTTAGGCTAGGCTGGAGAAATCTTATACTCTTCTCTCTCTTCTTCTTCTTAATTCCTTCCCTCTATTGTAATTAAACCACCATAAAATTCCCAAACTGACTTGAGTATTTTTATTGGGATTTGAATTAATCCCTGGCAACTACTAGTATAATATATTCAGTCAAAAACCCCTAAATTTACCCCTTACATCACCTCTTACCTAGAACCACTGCAATAGCCTGCTGGAGGGTCTGCCTGCCTCAAGCCTCTCTCCACTCCAGCCCATCTTCCATTCAGTCACTAAAGTGATTTTCCTAAAGTGCTTTTCCAATTCCAATCATGCCACCACCCACTCAATAAACTCTTGTGGCTCCCTACTACCTCCAGGAGCAAATGCAAAATGCTTTTTAATTTCATCCTACCTTTCCAGTCTTATCATACCTTACTCCCCAGTATATAGTCTACAACCCAGAAACCCTGACCTCCTCCTCATCATTTCATAAACAAGACACTCTATGTCTCACTTCTAAGCATTTCCTCTGACTGCTCCCCCTTCCTGGAAACTCCCCCTCCTCCCCAATTTCCTAGCTTCCTTTTAGTCCCAACTAAAATCCCACTTTCTACAGGAAGTCTTTCCCAATTTTTCTTAATTCTAATGTGCTCGCTGTTATCTCCTATTTTTCCTGTATATTGTTTGCTTTGTATATGTTTGTTTCCATATTATCTCCCTTATTAGATCATAAACAACTTGAGGGCAGAAACCAGTACCTGTTACCAAGGAGGTAATAAATAAATATCAATAAAAATTAATAAACATAAATAAATAAAAAATTAAAATAAACCAATAAATAAATGGGTTGGTTGACTGTTAAACTAGGAGGTACAAAAATATCAGTTGATTATTTCAGCAGTTTCGAAGCTGGAGAAGAATCATTGTTTACGGCATTTTGTGGCTCACCTTTGTGGCTATCCCTCAGGAGGTTAGCTAATAGACCAATATCCGTTGGCTCTAGAAAGGATGTTTCCGATAGTTCTACTGTTGTCAAGTCATATTTGAAAACAACCAGAATTATGTTCACAACTCTCAGAATTGGTCGACATGATAATCCCCCCTGGGTCCGTCTCTGCACTCTGTACCTTGCTTGACACGGGCTTTGTGATCTCAGTTCTATTAGCAGGAAGCTCCGTCGTGGAGTTCCTGTCAAAGATGAACCGTCACAGTAAAAAATGAAAAAGGGGAGACTCAGACCCAACAGAATCCAAAATAGTTTCTTTTGTAGTGTAAATACAGGGTGTCACCAGGCAACCTATACTTAAGGTGGGAGCAGAGACAGAGAAGTAAGAAATGTCCCAACCAGGGTCACTAGTGACTGCTAGGTCAACTGGAGGCAATCGCCAACCTGGGCAAGCCTGAGTTTTTGTTACTAATGAAATAACGAGAAATGTCTTTTCTATGTTTTAACACATTCGAAATATGATCATATGCCCAGTCAGCTGGGGGGGGAGGGGAGGCAGAGGGGAGGGAAAGAACATAAATCATGTAACCATGGAAAAATATTCTTAATTAATTTTTTTCCAAGAAAAAGAAAAAGAATGAAACATCTTAAGAAAAAAATGTAAGTGACTTCCTTTCTAAAAAAAGAAATATGACTATATGCCCATCAGCTCAAGGAAGTAGGAGGCAAAAAAGGGAAAGAACATGAATCATGTAGCCATGGAAAAATATTCTTAACTAATTAATGATTATAGGTATTCCAGAACAATATAGTAAAATTTTAAAAGCTATATGGGCACCTCTAGCAAATCACACTGTGGTGGGAAGATTTTAAGTGTTAAAAGACAAAACAAAGATTTAAAAAAAACAAAACAGCTAGGTAGCTCAATGAAAAGAGAACCAGCCTAGAGAGGGGAGGTTCAAATCTCACCGTAGATACTTCCCAGCTATGTGACCCTGGGCAAGTCACTTAACCCCCATCACCTGTCCCTTACTACTCTTTGCCTTGAAGTCAATTGTTTATTATTTGTTTTGTTTCTAAGTATTGTTTAGTATTTTTTCTAAGATGGAAGGTAAGGGTTTAAAAAACAAACTTCTTTCACCTATAGGCAAAACAAGTTTTACTATTGATAAGAATTTTCTTCTTGGTACAGTTAGGTGATAGAGTATTGGACTAACAAGTCAGGAAGAAGGACCTAAGTTCAAATCCTGCCTCAGATGCTTAATTTAGCTGTAGGACCCCAGACAAGTCAGTCAACCTTCCTCAGTCTCAATTTCCTCATTTTTAAAATGAGGATAATAATATCTCCTGTTTTGCAGTGTTGGAGTGGGAAACAAGTAAGATAACCTGGATAAAGCACTTTGTAAACCTTAAAGTATTTAGGCAAAATGCTAACTTTTATTATGGTTGTTAAAGCAGTATGGCATCATGCAGTGGTTTCAATGCAAATAGAAAAATATGCCTAAGGACTACATGCTGACAGTCAATAACAAATTAACACTATTTGTGATATATTGCATTTTTGTTCATTTTGTTAAACATCTCCCAAATATGTTTTTATTTTATTTTTTTAAACCCTTACCTTCCATCTTGGAGTCAATACTGTGTATTGGCTCCAAGGCAGAAGAATGGTAAGGGATAGGCAATGGGGGTTAAGGGACTTGCCCAGGGTCACACAGCTAGGAAGTATCTGAGGTCAGATTTGAACCTAGGACCTCCCATCTCTAGGCCTGGCTCTCAATCCACTGAGCTACCCAGCTGCCCCCTCCAAATATATATTTTTAAACCCTCACTTTCTGTCTTAGAATCAATACTATATATTGGTTCTAAGGTGGAAGAGTAGTGAGGGCTGGGCAATAGAAGTTAAATGACTTGCCCAGGGTCACACAGCTAGAACACATCTGAGTCCTGAATTAAACCTGGGACCTCCCATCTCCATGCTTGCCCCTCTATGCACTATGTCACCTATTTTCCCCTCCCAATTATATTTTAACTTGGTTCATGTTATAGTAGAGTTTTAAGGACTGCTTGTCACCTATACTACAAATCTGACCCCTCTAAAAAGAGCCCTAACTAAAGGTTAATATTATCTAGGTGGAAGCCTGGTTCTGCTACTAAATTTTGAGTTATGCGACCTCAGACAACTCATTTAGTCTTTTGGAGTCTCAATTTCCTCATCTATAAAATAAAGAGGTTGAACAGGATGATCTGCACGGTCTTTTCCAGATCTAAATAAATTCTCTAAAAAGGGAGGTCTATGCTCCTTAGGTTCATCAAAACCTTAGAGCTCCAGCTTCAAGACGTGCCAGAAAGCAAACAAGAATATCCTTCAGACACAAAAATATATGGAAGTATTTTTATGCTTCCATGAATGAAATGCCCTGTCACAGAATGGAGAACCAGGGAACTCATTAATCCCTTTCTTTGCCTGGGAAGTAAAGAGAAACCATCCCAAATGGATTCTGTAACTTCTAAACAAAAAGAGTTAAAAATTGAACAATAGAAGCCAAGAAAACAAAAAAACAATTTTCTGGGAGCTACACTTAAGTAGCTGGTAAAATAATTCTCTCTCTATGTCATCAGCGTACTATTTGGGAATTGCCTGGGATGAAAAGTGTTGTCTAAGTGTAAGTGATTATTGTTTCCAGGGCAAAAGGAGTTTGTATCATTTCAAAATAATACAAGCAGGCTTTTTTTTTCCTTCCTAAAAACAAATGAAAAATGTCTCTGACTCAAGTGCTCTCAAAGTAGATGTGAAGCTTTAATTTAACATTTGAAGGTCAATGCCTGAAGGCATCTTCTAGCTCTAATAATACACTGGATTTTGTAGACAGGCTTTATAGGGCGTATACTTGGATTTTCTCCCGTGTCCAAACTATTTGGTCATAAGTGAGTTCTGGTCTTTATGGAGACAGATGCCTTGCATTCTCGTGAGCTGACGTTATGAGGATTTCATGCCACCATACTAGATAGGAGTGGGATTTTCCATCGCCAACCTTGAATTACATAAAATTGCTGTTTGAAGTGATTTCCAGGACAAACTTTTAGCAACAAACAGCCTTCACTTTCCATAACAATCTCTAAAAAACCTGTCACTGAAGTCTTCTAAAGCACAGAGATTAATGGTCTAGAAAACCAGTTATCAGCACTTGTATCATGTCTGATTTAATTAAGAGAACATGGGACTAAAAGGAGCTTAAAGGCAAAGATTTTAATTAAAAACAACACCTAGCAGTGGACATTCAAACACAAACTTGATCAAGTTGCCATTATCATGTTTTGATCATACCTTTGTCACATATTTAAAGTGATATTTGCCACTTCCTAGCTATGTAACCCAGGGGGGAATCGTTTCTTCCTCTGCTATCAAACAAGAAGGTTGTGCTGAGAGATCCCTAAGGGGCTTTTCAACTCTGACAATCTGTGTTCATACAAGTCAATGATTCTATGATCTTATTTGGGGTGCGGTTTAGAATGGTCTTTGGACTGTCCCATCATATTAACCTGATCAAAGAATCCCAGAGTCAAAGAACTGACATAGACACTGTTAAAGAGAGTATCGCTGTAATAATTTAGTACATGCTGACTTGTCTAGAATCAGCCTTCATGAGTGAAAATCAATCATACTTGGTGATGTCTAAAAGAGCAACCTCTTTTTATTTGGCTTTATTCCATTTTCCCAACTCTGAGCTGAACTTCCTCTTTGGAAGAAAAACAAGGTAAGCATGAAGGTCAGATAAAAATGGTCACTTATGATGATCAATGTCAATAGCCACAAGGAAATCCAAAGTCCTTCTATTAAGTTGAGTCTAAGTGGTGTTTTTGTTCTTTTTTCTTTTAGACTCTTTTGTACTCTTGGGTATCTTTTTTTTCTCCCTTAAAGCATCAAAGTATTTTTTATTTTTGTGATGTTTTGATTATTAAAAACCTTATCAAATCAGTTAAAGTATTAATGCCATGGGCAGAACAATAATTATTAGAGTAACAGTTTCAAGTTGAGAAAAAAATACTATTTGAAGTTGTAACATAATAGCCACATAAGAGGCTGTTTTTTTTTTTAACTTTTCTTTTGAACTTAAATAATACAACTATTTCCATATTAAATGTAAAGCAGAAAAAGAAGATAGTATATAACAAATTCGGTATGTAACATGTTCAAAGTTGTCCTCCTGTGTTTTCTTCCAGCCTTCCTTCTATTTTTTCTGTGCATTTTTAAAAATGCTGCAATAACCCTTTTTAATTTTTGTTATGAGAAAGATCTCTCTTCTCTGAGTTTGTGTGGCATATAACTGCTGCTGAAATCTATTTACCACAATAGAAATAATACAAGTAAAAACCTAGGTTTTATTATTGTGTTCAAGCATAGGTTCAAGCCTCAGAGAAAACAATAAACCTGAACAATCAGTATTCTAACAAGACCTCCTATAGGCGAAATTATGTCAGAGTGGCAGAGAAATAATTCTTTTACATATTGCAATCTTGTGCATTCCTCTTAGGCCATGAAAGTTAAAGAAAAAACAGATTCATAATAGAATACTTCCTTCAGTGTCATAAAAGTTGAACAAAATTAAAGTCAGAACTCATATATTCCCTAAGGAAAAGAACGTTGTCAAACAAACTCTAGAGGTAAATGAAGTCAGATTACAGATTAAATAACATGAAGAGCATGCACAAACAGGCTAAAAAAGGGAGAAGGTATTTAAATGCCACTAAGACGTCAGCGATAGCTGAGAATTGTTCTTTACTGGAAAAGACCCCAAAATCTGAAACAGTATTGGAAAGAAATTCATTTGGTCATTTGAAAGAGGCAAACCAGAAAGGAAGTGGCTCTATTTCCCCAGTTTCAGGAAGATTTACATAATATGGGATTTTGACAAAAGTTTCCAGCACAGGAATCCCACATATGCACTTAAGCAATTTTGTCGAGAGCATCCTAGACTGAGATAGATACAAGAAACTATAACCCAAAACAGAAGCTTGGGGGTTATTTCCCTAGGAGTTTCTGGGTATGGTAACCCAAAAATGTTTTGGTGGGATAAGGGGGCCTAAGGCAATCTGAAATACCTGAAGCCATACTAGAGAGTTATTGGGGTCAAGGAACATTCTGGATATGAACAACCTTTAATCACATAAGTTTGGATTTAAACAGTATAATAATTTTTCCTAAACAATATCATAAATCATTTTGCCCACAGAATCTTTCTCTGGCTTCTTATCTAAACAATGCCTAAGTCCCCAAGTAATTTTTCACATCCCCTGAAACAAGTTTTGGTAAAGTGAGGTTAATATTAATTAATAAAATTATTTTAGTTCATCAAAAGTTGCAGAAGTAATGATCCAAAGCCTTGAATAATAATAAAAAATAGAAATTTCCATTACATGCTTTTCTTTCCTCTTCCCTTCACATCTACTCTTACTAGAAACAAAAAGAAGAGAAAACCCTTATAATAGATATACACGATCAAGAAAAACAAATTCTCACATTGGTCATGAACAAAAATGGATATCTAATTCTGTATCTTGCATCCATCATTTCCTGGCAGAACTGAATACCATACTGTTTCATCGTGAGTCCTCTGGAATCATGGTTTGTTATTGTATTGATTGGTTCTTAAGAATTTCAAAATGGTTTGTCTTTACCATGTTGCTCTTATTGTATATGTTGTTCTGGTATTGCTCGCTTCACTTTGTATCAGTTCATATAAATCTTCCCTGTTTTCTCTGAAAATATCCCTACATCATCTTACAGCATGATAGTATTATCCCAATGCCATAATTTATTCAGTTATTTCCCAAATAATTAGCACCCCAATTAGTTTACAATTCTTAACCACTACAAAAAGAGTTGTTGTATTTTTGTTCATGAGTCCTTTATCTCTTTCTTTGACCTTTTTGGAGGTATGTGCCTACTAAAGGCATCACTTGGTCAAAGAATATGCATAATTAATAACTTTTAAGGCAGTTTCAAATTGTTTTCCAGAAAAGACAGACTTCATATCCATCAACAGTGCATTGATATGCTTATTTTCTTGAAGCCCCTCCAACATTTGTAATTTTCTTTTTTGTCCCTCTTTTTTTTTTAGACCCTTTAACCCATTCAGTTCTTCCTGGGTCATCCATTCCTTCATTGCCTTCCTGGATGTGTTTCTGATTTTACTGACTTCAACATTTCTCCTACCACTATACTTTCACTTCTCATTCCTTTAGCTCTATTTTGTATGTTATCTTTTCCCAACAGATTATAAGGTCCTTAAAAATAGACTTTCTTTTCATTTTATTTGTATCCCCAGGGTTTAACATAGTGCCAGGAAAATAATCTGTTTAATAAATATTTGTTTCCTCATTGCCATGTCAACATTGCCATGGGTGTGAGGTAGGAATTCAGATTTGATCAATTTAAGAAAGGAAAGAAAAGGGAACATACTAGGGGAGGAATGAGGAAAAAAGCAAAGAACTTATGATTTCGTATAGAGTACATTAGAGAAGGATTGATGGCCATCCCAAGTTGGAATGAACATATACATATACTCCTCACACACAAAGAGTTTGGTGGATTAAATACATAAAACTCAGCAGGAAAAAAGGAAGAGACAAGGAAAGAGAGAGGGAGAATAAATGCAAAGAGGGAAGAGAACAAGCAAAATGAGCTTCAACTTAGTTCTAAAATTTCTTGCTATTTCATGGAGTTATTGAGCGGTTTGCTCCATTCCACTTCTAAGTATTTGGATAAGGGCATTTTTCCTCTTATTTTATCTCTTAAACTGCTTATCTTTCAATTTATTTCCTATTTAACTCTCATTTCTTTTCACTTTTTTTATTCTCCTTTTTCTCTTCACTCTTGTAATCCTTGTATTCAAGCCATTTTTTTCTCTGAGGCTTGACTTGAAGTTATTGTGATATCATTGTCTTCTTTTCTTACCTCTTGGAAGAAGATATTATTCCTTCATTGGGTTCCACGTTTTCTTCTTTTTATTCATATTTTCAGCATTAGTTCTTGGTTGGAGATTTTGTGCTGTCTAGTCATCTCTGACCCCTTTTAATAGGTTGAGTAAACCTTTTAAAATCTTTATCACCCTTGTAGCGTGAATGTAGCTAGCACTGACAATGGGATAAGAGTGCCTAATTTTAGATGTCAGATCTACCTAAGTCTATGACTTATGTCTTTATTTCCTGAATTTCTACTGAAGATTCTGGCCTTATCCTGGTTCTCTCTTCATCTCTTTGTCTAATTTGCAAGTAGGAGTTAGTTCTATCCTAACAGACCCAACACAGACACTGAAGAGATCACACTAAGTTCCAATTAAATTCAAGAACCAGATAGAAAAAGTTATATTATAAACAAATTAAATGATATAGTAACCAATACAAAGTCATTTAGATTAACCAAAAAACAGAGAATGGCATGAATAAAGTGATGTCTTAAGAAGACTAATATGCTTCCAGGGAGCAAGAAAAATTATAGGTTGGAGTCACCTACAAAAATTGCATTTTTTATTGATATATTTGGGGGGTTGCTTAACGTTCCTTTCTCAATATGGTGCTTTCCCACTCAGAGATACCATTTAAAGGTGAAGAAAAGAGAGAGAACAGGAATGAATCAACAACAAAAAATACTCAGAAGACAACAGAAAAAAAAGTTTATTAAGGAACAAGTGTGGTTGGAATTACCATGTTAAATTTGAAATATTTAAAAAAACCAAGCTGTATTTAGTGCAGATTAACTGATTCATATGCATCTTCATTTTCCATTTGATGTATTTGTAAAGGTTAGTTTATGTTTGTCAAATTCTTTAATATATTTTATTCATTTATTACATTTTAAGTTCTTAGTTGTCTCCCTCCTTCTATACCCGTAACTAGAGAAAATATCATATGACTATCTATTTATCTACATATCTATATCTCTACATATATATGAACCATATCATTTATACCTTTATTTGCCAGTTCTTTGATAGAGGTGGACATTCTCAGTTATTCTTCAAACAGAATTATTGTTGCTATATACAGGGTTCTCTTGATTCTGCTCATTCATTCTTCACAATTTCATACAGGTCTTTCCATGTTTTCTTTTTTTATTAATCCACTCATCACTTCTTTAAAATAAAAAGAAAAAAATTAATAAAATAAAAGCTAGGAGAGACAGAACTGTTGGGCAGGTCTTCTGAATTTAAATCCAAAGTTCTTCCCATCACAAAACGTTGCTTTCTCTGTGGTCAACTAAAAGTTTCCCCAGCGGTCAAGTTCTTTTTATTCAGACAAGAGAGATACTCAGTGTAATCAACTGAACATTAAAATTTGTTTTACTTTCCATGAGAGGTACTACTATAGAAGGGATCAAATGTTAGATATGGTCCACCGCAACAAGAAACTTGGAACTTAATTTCTAATACTCACGTATGAAATAATTAGAAATTATAATGATTAGAAATTAGAAATGATTAGAAATTTAATTCTAACCTGCATAGTGCCGACTTCAAATGTGATAGGCATTTATAACAGGGAGGAGTATTATAAGCTAATTTGTATGAAAAAAGCTCCATTTCCAGAGTAAAGGACTTGAACTGGGTCTTAGAGTTAACAACACAAACAAGAGAAATAGGACAAGGTTTTCCAAAACTCTTAGTTCGATTTTAATTATAAATAGCCTAAATTTGGAACTATGCCCAAAGGGCTATAAAACTGTGCATATCCTTTGTTCTGGTAATGCCACTACTGGGTCTTTATCCCAAAGAGATAATAAAAAAAGGGGAAAGGGGGGGCAGCTGAGTAGCACAGAGGATTGAAAACCAGTCCTAGAGACGGGAGGTCCTAGGTTCAAATCTGACTTCAGCCACTTCCCAGCTGTGTGACCCTGGGCAAGTCACTTGACCCCCATTGCCTAGCCCTTACCACTCTTCTGCCTTGGAGCCAATACACAGTATTGACTCTAAGACGGAAGGTAAGGGTTAAAAAAAAAGGGGGGGGGGGAAGGACCTACTTGTACAAAAATATTTATAACAGCTTTTTTTTTTGTGGTGGCAAAGAATTGGAAATCGAGGGAAAGTCTACCAATTAGGGAATGACTGAGCAAACTGTGTTGCCTGTTTGGTGATGATGAGCAAGATGATTTCAGAAAAAGCTGGAAAGATCTGCATGAACTGATGCAGAGCGGAATAAGCAGAACCGGGAAAACATTGTACACAGTAACAGCAATATTTTAAGATGTAATGTTCTGGGACAATTCTGAAGGACTTATGACAGGGAATATTCTCCACCTGCAGAGAAAGAACTGTTGGAGTCAGCTGGATATGGATGTGGATCAAAGCATAACGTCTTTCACATCAGTGTATTTATAGTTTTATTTGGGGGTTTTGGTTGTATATGAAAATGCTCTTACAACAGTGAACAAAGTGTGTTTTTCATGATAATAAAAATTAAATTAAATTTTAAAAAATTATGAATAGCCTGCCATTGTGCCTAGAACATAATAGGAATCCAATGAATATTTGTTGCATGAAATGCTACAATAATCTAATAAGCATTAGTGCCTACTACATAGGAGAGGTAATGTGCTAATCAAAGGGAATTTAGGAAAAGAATAGAAGAAACACAAAAATCAGTGAATGGTATAAAGTATCAATTTTTTTTTTCAAAATATCAAAGAGAATGACCTAGTTAAATAGGAAAGTTTGTGTTGGGTAGTAAAAAAAAATGTTGGACAAGTAAGCCAAATGATGAAGCATCTTAACTTGATGCAGTAGCCAATACAGTCGTAAGTTAACAAAAAGTAGAGAATGTCATGAACAAAATGTTGGGTTTTTTGTTTGTTTGTTTGTTTTTGAGGAAGACTAGTTTGCTTCCAAGAAGCAGGATAGATTCTATGAGTCACCTGCAAAAGCTGTATTTTTATTGCTATTGTGTTTTTATATCATCTTCATTTCACAGCATATCCCTTTCCCACTCAGCGAGCTTTAATCTGCTGATCAATGATGTGCTAAGATCTTCAAAATAAGACTTTTTTTGCCCCAGAGGTCACAGAAGTTTTTTGAGAACCCTGGGAATAAAGTGGATGCCATAGACATGTATCCTGCCAACTCTGAAAGGAGGGGTATAAGAACATACTCTCACAAGGAACACCATTTCTCCACCCTGCAGTCCTTGGGCATTGTAATTTTTTTTTAATAAAATAGACACTTTATTTCACGTAACGAGAGGTTCTTGGGTTCTGTTGTCCTGCTGGCTCTTCCTCCTACACCTGAGACTCTCTGAGTTTCCTCCCCAATTCAGTCAGTTCCCTGAGAGGATCGGGCTAGGGCACTGGGATTCTTGCAGGTTGTGGGTGCAAAGTTTGGCAATCAGTAGCTGCTGAAGCTGTGAAATCATCCTTGACCAGGAGCAGCCCCCCATTAACTCTTCAGACCATCCACTTCTCTCTTCCAAGAAGGTAAAGGGAAAAGCAGCCTAGTTAGTTCTCTACTGTCTATAGCCCTCAGTCAATCAACAAGCATTTTTAATGTTCCTACTATGTGCCAGGCACTGTTTAAGAGGGGGATACAATTCCCAGCTGTGTGACCCTGGGCAAGTCACTTGATCTCCATTGCCTAGCCCTTACCACTCTTCTGCCTTGGAACCAATACACAGTATTGACTCCAAGATGGAAGGTAAGGGGTTATTAAAAAAAAAAGGGGGGGGGGGGATACAAACACAAAGAATGAAAAATCCCTACTTGCAATGAGATTATATTTTTGTGGGGGGTAATATCAAGTACATACAAAGATATATGCCATTTTACTATTTTTAAATTTTTTAATTTATTTTTAAAATTTTTTTTAATTTTTAAATTTTTAAAAAGCAAGTAATTCCAATATGTTTAAATACAGCTTTATTTGGGGAGAGTATAAGAAAAAAAAACTCTTCCACAAGCAGAACAAAGTCACATATAATCCAAAGGAATCATTCTTTGTTTATTATAAAAAAGGACTTTTTATTTATTCATTTATCCTCTCTTGATATAAAAGAAAACTTGGCAGAGACTAAAATCTCAACAGGCCAAAATTTAATAATGCTGGCTTGGAGAAAAAATTTGAGAAGTTTTATCCCTTTAAAGAGAGGGGCGATCGTATTCCTTATGAGCATTAAACTGAAACATGCTGAGCTAAACTGGAGTAACAGCTCTTACTCCAGTTTAGCTCAGCATGTTTCATCGCCCCTCATAAATTAATTAAATTAAATTAAATTAACAATTAAGAATATAATAAAAGGAATCCACCAATATATCAACCACGTGGGCAGTATATAGTTTTCCAGACCCACATTCCACTCTCTGCACAAAGAAAGGAGGGAGTTGCTTTGTCATATCTCTTTTTCAGGACCAAGTTGGGTCATGATAGTTACAGAATTCAAATTTTCTTTGGGTCATTTTTTAGGGGGGGATCCTTCCATTTACGTTGTATTCTTCATGTATGTTGCTTTTCTGATTCTGTTTTGCTTGCCATGCTTCACTGTTTTCATATTCATTGTTTTTAGAGCACAGCAATATTCCATTGCATTCACGTGTCACAATTTAACTTAGCCATTCCCCAGCTGATGAGCATCTACTCTGTCTTTGCTGCTACAAAAGTACTGCTATAAATATTTTGTTGCAGAGGAGTCTTTTCTTTCTCTCTGTGACATCTACGTCCGTATACATACTTCATCACAAAATCACCGAGTCAAAGAATATGGACATTTTAGACACTTTATGTGCTTCAATAAATTCAAATCACATTCCAAAACTGACCTTTGTGCAATTGAGGTCCATTGTTTCTGATTCTTCTCTACCTGTCCTATTCCATTGATGTACTTTTCTATTTCTTTTTAAACCCTTGCCTTCCGTCTCAGAAACAATACTGTGTATTGGCTCCAAGGCAGAAGAGAGGTAAGGGCTAGGCAATGGGGGTCAAGTGACTTGCCCAGGGTCATACAGTTAGGAAGTATCTGAGGCCAGATTAAACCCAGGATCTCCCCTCTTTAGGCTTGACTCACTGAGCCACCTAGTTGCCCCCCTCTTACAGTTATAAGTGCATTTTTCTAAAATTCATAGTCCTACTCCCACACTAGCCTTATCCAAATTAAAAAAAAAAATAACTGATCTGGCTCTATTACCAACTAATTCTCACATTCAAATAATCATCATCGTTAAATCTGTTTCCTAATTCCTAAATGACAGGATTAAATTGGATCCCCAGAGGTTCTTCTAGCTCTTATATATTGTAGTCTGAATCAAAACAAAAATGCTTTACTAAC